>NC_057944.1:37888640-37901140 GCF_018555375.3 Anguilla rostrata | reverse complement strand
TAACGCACCAACACCATGCAATATACACCCCAACGCACCAACACCACGCAATATACACCCCAACGCACCAACACCACGCAATATACACCCCAACGCACCAACACCGCGCAATATACACCCTAATGCACCAACACCACACAATATACACACTCCTCCTTTATTCAGTTACTTATAATGACCTGAGGACAACTCTATCATCATTTTAATACATACTTTTTATGTATGCGACCCCACAAGATCCAACCAGCCCTCACTTCCTAATTTATTTTTTCAACCAACACAATTATGAGGTTCGATGTCGTCATGGAGACTTCACTCTCGCCAAAAGTACCGCACCCAAATTCGCTGGGGAACCTGGCCCAGGTACGGCACAGACAGCCCCACCCATTCCTCTGGCTGCCGGTGGCCTAAAACATCAAATCCAGCCGATCCAGTCACCAGGCCTACAATTCCCAGGATCCCCCAGTCCCTGCCCTTGCAGTGCTCTCCCAGCATACTTCTGTCCATTGCTTCACTGTTGGGTGCCAGTATAAAATCAATGTATTGCTTCATAATTTATGTATGACTCCGGTGTACAAGGGTGCGCTCAGAACACCTCAGCTTGTATTTGGGTGTGACTCAGCAGGTGACGCACTGTCAAAATCTTCCCCTATCCCAGAACCCTCGCCCTCGTCCCGTGCCCCGTCGACCAACCCCGCTCAAAAACTGCTGACTCAGAATGTTAGCGGGAACCTTCAGCTGGCGGCTTGAGCTACGCGGCACGTTTTGGGACCGCCTGCTGAGCAAGGTTCCGAAACCGGTGTGTCAAACGGTGGTCAGCCAAGCATGAAGCGGAAGCTAACCACGTACCAAAAAAAGGTAGCAGGGTGCGCACGGGCTAGCCTGTTCCCCACCCGCAATTACATTGCATGGGTGGCATTCGCAAGACACTCTTATACAGAGCAACTGACACAACTTTAGCATTTTTGAAGTATCCATTTATGCTGCTGAACATACACTGAAGCAATCATACAGAATATAGAAGCATAAAGTTGTACCTTGCTAAAGGGTACAACGGCAGTGCCTTACTTGGGAAGAGGACCTGTAACTTTCCAGGTCCAAACCCAGTTCCCAAACCATTACACTGCACAGCCGTCCAGCTACTACCCCAGTTAATCTGAATCTTAGATGCTATCTCTCCAAAACTTTTGAGAAGTTGGGAGTTTTTTCCCTGTGTTCTAACTGGTGCTACCAACAGTCAGTGTTAGTTATGTTTCAGGCAATTGGTCAAGCTGGCATGAAGCACTGCCTCCAATTAGAGCCCCAACTACGCAAGATCATAATTCATCAGAAGAAGAAACTGACCACTGGTGTATTAGCAAACCACATCGTACACCTGGAAGCTGGACTGACCTCAGTGTGTCAAACCAGGTCAGGTTATCGGTTCTGACAGGTGAGCCGTCAGTATACCCTGCAGACTACCTGCCGTCTAACCCAACTAACCCAACCCTGAGATCCAGCCGTCAGCACAGGTCCCTCTATCTGAGCATGTGCAGAGGGTTGGCCCGATCGCCGTGGTTACCACACGCACGCACAGCAGCTAGGTATACTTCGTTACTCGGGACGCTGCAAAGGCTTTGTGCCTCCCTCCCCAAACAAACTGGGTTCAGTGTGCAGCCTGTGGGGTCAAAGGTCACGGGCAAGCTAACGCTGTCTGCCGAAGGATGACAGTTCACATTCCTCGGCTGTGACAAGCTGAGCGCCTCAGCGTGAACCACGCACAGTCCTCGGACATAAATTATTTTTTAAAAAGGGGCCCCGGACGTATCACTAAGACGATTTTAATGCTCGCTAGCAGAGCTTCCGAAGCCAGCGAAGAGGCACGGGCAGGGAATGTAGCTCTGTCTGACAGTTTGAGTCGCTCTCGAGCCGGATCGAGTTGCAGACCGCGCTCGGCGCTATAAATAAACAGGCCGGCAGGATATCTCACTCACGGCAAACGCTGATCTAGAGATGCTAACTGCGCAGACGGCATGCCAAGGGAAACCCAGCGGACCGCACTTCACACCCTGTTCTGTCAAACCACAGGGAGACCCCAGGTTCTCAATGAATACTTATCTATCAGTGGGGCACAGTACCAAGAGCTCTCTCTCTCTCTCACACATGCACGCACACAGGCAGGCAGGCAGAAGATGTCAAATACATTGCTGATTAGCTGGAGCAACTTCAGCAGCAAGCAAACGATCCTTCCCCCCAGGAAAACATCTTTGCAACTAGTTAGATTTCATTTCTCAAAACTGCATACTGTGACATAATTATGCTGGTTGTTTGCTTTGAGTCATTTATTGAGAATTCCAAACCTTAGCTGAGAAGGTGCCCACGCTAATCCAATTTTTTTAATTCATGGTCACACAATTGAAACCGCAAATAACGTCCTCTTCACAGCATGGTCAGTTTTGGTCAACAGGGACACGACATGCCGCTCAGGCGCAGGACAAAAGCCGCAAGAGCAGCAACCTGCAACCTGACTCACGTCATCGTGGCCTTGACGAGTAAGGCAGGAAACGGAAAATTAAAAATAAAGTTCCGGTATCATTTAATCTGAGAGTTCCGCTGCCTACGCGCTTGGGATCACAACTCTGAAGACCTCCAGTATTGGCTAGTTAATAATAATGTATATTATCTGTTTGCATTGCAGTCCAAAATTGTTTTCACCTCAGTCTGTCACGTTTCCTCAAGTAAATTCACTGGAACCAGGCTGCTAGACTAGTTAGTTAAAGTTGATTCACTCTCAAATTCGATTGCAAACTAACAGCAATTAACGTAAAGATATGAATAATAACACACACGAGTATTCAAATCTTGAATACGTTTTATTGGTAATAATCTCATGGATTTATTGCTCTATAAATTATAGTCGCCGTGCACCCCTGGCCCAAAATAATCCGGTGTCCAGCAAGTGTTCAATTGAGCATTTTAGGCACTTCATTACTCGCACGAAATCCCTGACGACAAGAAAGAACATATTTGGCGAACGCGTTCCCTGAACGTTACAATAACGCAGCTTGTAAACTAGGAATAAGTTATAGTCATTAGAAGGATGCATGCAATTTAACAACCTGTGGCAATCCTACAGTCTTACCTGTCGCTTATACCAAGTTTTTAAACATTGAACTGCTTGACAACGATTTGCAATTGGCTTGTAACCAATAGCCATATTTTCCGAGACCAAGGAGGTGTGTGAAGGTAGCTAGTTAACGTTATTTATTTAGTCTATCGTAATTTTCGAGTATTCTCAATGCATGTAACTTTAGCACAGGTGGCTAGCACATTTAGCCAGTCAGCTACTGTTTAACCAGCTAATTAACGTTAATGCCGTCGAAATGTCTGACTTGGTGCTAACGTTGCCTAACTTGGAATGGCTCCGTTTGTCAAAACTTGAATCCGTACCGATAAACCCATTAGCTACTAAATTAACTGCAGTTATGTCACTACTAAACAAGGGTCGAACAGGACATAATGGAAAATAGTTAGCTTAGCTCGCAGTAAGGTAATGTGGTCTCGGTTAACTTCTGGTATTTCGCCCCGGCTGCAGACGCCAAAGTCTCAAGCACATCTTTGGCTAAAAACAGCGGACTGACAAACTGCCAGTATCATTGGTATAGCTTGTGTTGGCTAGCAATCATACTACTCTCAATATATGCATTTTTGGTCATCAGTGGATATGTACAGTGATAAATAAACGGACAGAACCAACGCACTACAGTAAGTTAGAACTGGCTGTATTACTGTAGGTGTCACCGCGCTAGCTAACGTTAAATACAGTCGTAGTGGATGTTTTGATATCAAAATGCTAGCACGTATTAACCATCGATTAGCTAACGAACTGCCCGACGTAAGAAGCTGTTAGCCTGGATAACTAGCTACGCAAAATGACATGGCTTCGGTCACATGGAGGGAAACCCAGGCCTGATCAGCAGGCTAAACAACCCTGCGAAGACATGGTGTGTTGGGGAGCTAACGGGTAGCTAAATTAGCGTAGCCTGCATTTAACTCGCTGTGATTTACCTAGCGTTCGGTGGCTAACTTAGCCAGAAGGCAGGCTAGCTTGTTAGGGCCATTTCAGCAAGAAAACGGACTGTCAGCTGCGGGTACAGTGCGTCGTCAGCTGCTGCACCAAGCTGCATGGCTTCGTGGCAATGTACGGCGACCCGTCGTCTTCCTACCCCATTCAGCTGTGTTTGAGGCCGATGTCAAAAGTGACGGCCAGCCGACATCCCCTGAACCGGCCGCCACGGCGAGCATTGGCGTCGCTGCCACAGGGAAAGCACCTTCGGGCTTTCACGCACGGCTTCGCGCTGGCGATGTTCCGGTCGATGAGCCACACGGGCTGGGACTGGTGGCGATAAAGAAGACGGTGGTTTCGGGTTTGTATTTACGGCTGAAAACGGAAGACGAGTCCCTGAGAAGAGAACAGCTCATGACTCCTCTGGTGGAGACGGAGAAGGGCAGAGCGCACGGTCTGCGTATTACGGAGAGTCCATAGGTACCGTCACCCACCACCGCGCACTAGTTCCCGTAGCTACACACTCACTGCACACACTCACTCGGACAGAGAACTGTGAAGTCATTGTGATGTCCAGTTTTCTACTTGAAACTGTTTATATTTAAGAAAAACTCTGACCTTCTGAATAAATCATGTTGCAATGTAGGCTACAGGAAGCTCAAAGTAACTGGACCAATAAACACATATTCATATAATATTCGTGTAAATGAATGTTGTAATTTAACTACAAGGGCTAACTTAATGACAACTTGAGGATAACAACAATAGTGCAAAAATAAAATAATAAGCATAAAGATCATAATATTGTTGTTATTTTTAAATTGTTGTCGTTGTTATTGGTGTTGTTGTTAATCACTTTTATTATTATTATTATTATTATTATTAACAGCTAACAGAAGGGCGACGTCGCCAAATTTTATGATATGCAACAATAAATGGTTGTTACTGGCTACTGACGTTCCCATATTGATGGTCGTCCCATATTGAGCCCTATCGTATAAAGTTCAGTCTGTGGCCATTTAGCCCAATACTGCCTGTGAGCTCGATTCACTTTCTTGATAAAGATCTCTGTAGATCTAGTATTTTTTTTTTTTTTTCAAAACGTACAAAATTCACGTTTATCACGGGTCACTCAAATGACCCCGACAGGTAGGGAAAATTAAGGTAGGGTTTACAGTGTTTCTGTATTTTTCTCATTCCTAGCCGGTTCACATATTCAACCGGAAAATTAAAACAAATGCTGTGTGCCATTGATTGGAGGCAATTCTGGTTCAATGTGGCGTCAATCGTAGGCTACTGAAAAACACGATAGATCGTCCTATGAGAATGCACGCATTTAATTTTTCATGAGTATATAGGGTCTGCATGTTTTGTATTCCAAACAACCGCGCATTCCTCTGACAATCTGGTGGTCACTATGCCATAAATTTGCTTGTAATATTAGGCTAATTTCAGAAGACACCAAACATCCCCTTCTGTAATGAAGCATCATTTACTGGACAGAAAGAACAGAAAGTACATGGTTTAGTTGGTGTACATTTACTGTATTTGGTCAGTGGAAGAGCTTGTGTTTTACTGAAGCAACTGAAGATAAATGCCTTGACAGCAGCGCCTTACCTGGGAACCAAATCTACAACCTCGACACCATAAGCCCAGTTTCCTAATCACTGTGCTCCACTGCAACCCCACATTGTAAATGAGAAATATTGTCAAATATATCTTGGCGCTCAGGGGTGCATGTATCCATTTCTGAAGGTCCTTCGTTCTGGTCCTTTTCTTCCACCATGTAATGTGGTTTGACTGAGTAGATTTGATTGAATTGAATGAGCTTAACATGTTGATGACCATGAATGTGAAAACCAAACCTTCTGATTTGATTATTCTCCCGCTAGAAGAAATGTGTTGTATTTTAATTCTGTAAATTCAGAAATGACAACAGTCCATTGGATCCAAAGGTGCAAACGACCACCTAAAGTTGGGTCCGGGAAGACGATACAAGCCGAACCAGGAGGAAATTATCCAGCGAGACAATAAATGTTATAATTGAGCTAATGACTCCCTCTGGTGGTGGAAGGCGTAAGTGAACATCCAAATGCCTAACGGAACACTACCCGTCTCAGTGGTGGTCGTTGTGGTTCCACGAATGGTTGGCAAACTGACGGTCCTACAGCTGCAAACTGGAAGTGTTTGCAGGCCTTAAGCAGTGTTATAGAGTGAAAACTCTGCGCTGGTCCAAAAACATTAAACAAATTCAATATGTATAAATATTTCTTGAATATTCTTCTTTTGAGACCTATAAACCCTACTGTAAATTACTGTAACCTTTTTTAAATCCCAGTATGCTAATTGTTATGCTAATGTTTGAGGATAGTGTGTATATGAGTTACTTTAGGTTACTTTTAAATTTTATTTGTCATTACAAAATAAATTTTAGGGGAATCCTAAAATTTGGATGCATGCAAGTATATTTTTTCATATGGACACACAATCTCATATCCTCCTTTGTGTGGAAGTGTATGGATCTGACTTGTTTTTTCTGTTGATGGTGATCATAGTAAAGTATGCTATAGGATCACATTCACAGCTGTGTATAGCAGTGCTTGGCCCCGTGGACCAGGAGGACTGCTGCTGAAGTTAATGTGCCTTAGCAGACTCAGGAGGGAGGGAGGGAAGGAGAGAGAGAGTGACTTCTGATGTTTGTTTCCTTTATTGAAACGCAGAACTTTCCACAACTACCTTAAAACCTATCCCAACCCCCTATTTACAAACCCACAACCCACCATCCCATAAGACAAAAATTACACGAAAGGAAACCCCAAACAATGCCCAGCCACACACCGGTTAATCTAAACATACCTCTGTCCTCTCTTCATTCATTTACCACACAAACAGAAAGAGAGGGGAGGAGAGAGAAAGGACACCAGAGTGGCACATTTATAATGATGGTGGCTCCCTTCTCCTGAACAGGTGATGAATTGGGAGAAATGAAAAGGAGTAGGTAACTCTCAGCCTTGAGAGAGAGAGAGAGAGAGTGGGAAGAAAGCGTAAAAGGACAGCATTATTCACTCCCTCCCCAGATGCGTGAAATAGAGGCTCAGTGAGGGTGAGAAACAGGAAAAAATATATAATAACAACACAAAACATTACAACGAATGGCCAAAAAATAGACTAGAGAATCTTTAAATAGAACCAAAATACTACAGTTTTTACCTTCTAAAATAAACAAAATAAATTGGATGTTTGGGAATGATGCAAGGAGCGAAATGACACAAGCATTTTAAACAGAGCACTTGGGCCCCCAGGTTTGTGCTTCAGTGCGTTTTATCATCCAGTGTGTGGAGAACAGGGCAGGAGAATTCAGTTAGCCGAGAATATGAGAGAAGAGGAGAGAGAGAGAGAAAGAGAGAGGGAAAGACCAAGCGGCTTATATGAATGGGAACATTATGGGAGGATAGGAGGTCAAGAGAAAAGGAGAGAAGACAGTAGGGGATGAAAGATACTCAGGAAGAGAGGGAGGGAGAGGTAGAGAGAAAATGGTGTTGTCATGGAAACTGGCAAGGACTTGAAGGCCAATACAAGAATGTAAATTGGTTTACCCTCAGAGAGAGTGTGACGGAATGGATAACTTTGGGTTGGGGGCAGGGGCAGGGGGTGTGGATTTGGGTGTATTTGAGGCAAAAACAAAAAATAAAATGGCAATATAAAGCACATATTTTACTGTTTCTTGGAGTGGACGGTTAATCAAATCAGACAAATATATAATAAACTGTTCAAATAAACCCAATTATGAGCAGAGGGTATGTACGGGGTCACACCTGGAAACTATTTTTTTAAAGATAAAAAGCAAATGGAGGCGGTCTAAAGAAGGAGGATCTCATTAACGGGCGGAGGCTGTGACTTCAGTAATTAAGCGCGGAGTTTAATTAGGATGGGGGGGGTGCTCAAGGTGGGGGTTTGTGTTTGGGGGGTTGTGACATGTATGTTGTCTCGTTTGTCTTTCACAGGTTTAATTAAGCTTTTTAGCCACCTCCCCGCCCTGCCCCCCCCGCCCCCCCAATCCAGTATAAATAAAGAAAAGTCCCATGAGCCACATACTCTGAAGGAGGGGAAAGTAAAGAGAGAGCAGGTGGAAGAAGCGAGAGAGAGGGAGAGAAACAGGAAGCAGATTAAAACAGGTAGGAGGAGGAGAGAAGGCTGAGAAATGAGTATTTCAGTCTGCCATCACTGACCATCATTTTGGAAAGCCGCACGGCGTTTTAAATATTGATGAAGGCTCTTCTGAATTTCTGAGTTCTGAGTCATTACCATATGCCGTCTCAGGAGATGAAAAGCAAACACGCAGTGTGAGCACACAGAGCCACTGCATTACTCAGGTGCTGATGTGTTTGTCCTTTTCTTTGCCATTTAACTCCGCTTCGAACAGCCTTTTTGTGCAGAAGTTCAGCGACAAATGCAGTTACTGTATTCTCCTTCTGTTTTCAGTATGTTTATATATCCGTGTGTGTGGATAACTTAGGTTCAGGTCTCTCTGAGTACAGCAGATCCTGGTTCTCTGGGTAATGGGCTTCGTCCCCACACCCTCCTGAGTAAGATAGAGCCTGATTCTCTGGGTAATGGGCTTCGTCCCCACACCCTCCTGAGTAAGATAGAGCCTGATTCTCTGGGTAATGGGCTTTGACCCCACACACTCCTGAGTACAGCATGACATAGATGGAGCCAGGCTTGAGAAATGGGCGCTGGTGGATGTGAAACTAGTAGAGCACAGAAGAAAAATTTTAAAGAAATTTTAACAGAAATGTTGCATCAGTAAGCATGAAAACTACACAAATGTGTTCCCATTTGTGATTTCATTCTTAATTATTTAAAAGCCTTCCGTTGTGATAATTTACAGCAAACAGTAGGACTCATTACAGTGCATTTTCTCTGCAGTGAAGTCAATAGTGTTGCTTTGTGTAGATATAGACATAGCCCCCGATGTTGTATCTGTGATTGGTGTGTGCACTCTCACTGTCTGATTCAGAGGTTGTGCTCTTTTGCTTTGCTTTTGTTCGTTGTAGGACTAGCCTGGGAAAAGGCCACTTTACAGTCACACACTCAGGTCCAGTCACGGTGGGAGATTTTTACTGCACAGGTGCTGTACAGTTTACACACGTGTGAATGAGAGAGAAGGAAATGAGATTCTCCACTCCACTAACAGTGATATCATCCCACTGATGGATTGTTTCCCAGCGCCCTGTCCCCCCGTCTTCTCTTTCTATCTTTCTGTTCTTTATTTTCTTCTCATATTTACTGCCTCACTCGCCTGCCCCCTCCCCTCCGCACTAAGACATTAGCAACACTAAAAAGCAGTCGGATTCCCATAATTAGGCGCGACTCTTAGACGGTGCAATAAATGATGGGCCAGTTGCCTGGCAACTAATGGTTTCCGTGGTGACGGCGGTACCCTGCCTCTGGCCGTCTCAGGCAGCGCCACCGTTCCCCATATGCTGGCTCCGCGGGCGCGGGCTCCGGGCGTACGAAAACACAGACGCGCGCCGTCACGGAGACGCGTAAACACACTCTCACGCTGACACAGCCAAACCGACGCTAGGCGTGTAGCATGCCGGTTGCCGTGGCTACAGACTAATGTAAACATTCCTGCAGACTGCGCACCAACAGGCATTGACATTTGCTGACATTCTGTTCGCGGGGACGTACGTGTGTTTACCCACTCATTCATAATAAAGCGCTTGTTAATGGTTTGTTTTTATTACAGCACCTTGCAGCTAGCTGCCGAGCGCTAATTAATACATTACGCAAGACATTACATCCGCAGTAATGAACTTCTAAACGCTTGATAATGGGCCTCTTAATTTGCATCAGTTAATCCGAGCACAGCGATAAGAAGCTCATTCTGAGAAGCACAACTTCCTGCTACATTTAATTTATATATACAGCCACCGCAATCAATTACCATGCTCACCCGCAGACCTGAGGAATGGGCTGACCAATCAGAATCCTCGATAGCCTCTTCCCACGATTAATGATGATAGGAGGTGTATAAATGTCCACAAACGCTGCCTGTCAGTTTGAAATAATGAGAGGCTCTTTTGTGAATTACATTCATTTGTGTGTTATGTAGGATATGATCTTGAGATTTTTTTAAAAAATATATGTTACTTATTTTTCTTTTATTTGACCAGGTCATTCCAAAGAGATAAAATAGAGATAAAAAGAATTTTCCTTCATCAGGTTGTGTTCTACAGATTGGGTCTGATGATTTGTGAATGAATTTGGGGATTTTATTTTATTTATTTATTTATTGGAAAATTAGACAGCTGCACTGGTCTTAAAGTATGGAGAAGGCTGGCTTTAGCTTCACCCAGCTCTAACCTGTTATCTGAGCTATTTGGGGGCACAGTAAGTTTGATTTGTAACATGGTGCCTATTTTACAAGTGTCCTTGTGCACAGTGTTTTGTGCAGTTGCCATGGGCCCAGTTTTATATTTATTTTAATAGGCTTGTATCGCGGCTGCTGGGGGCTCATCCAGCTGAAGCACTGGTGTTGAGCGTAGTGATGTTACCAGCATCTGAAATTGAATCCCAACCAAGCCAGTGTCACCTGTAACCTGCAGCCCCATGGGACCGCTCCTAATTGGCGCTACTGCCCCCTGCGGGATGGGAGGGGTTTCGGTCAGCAGGACTGTCCCCGTCTCATCATCAGACATGAGAGACTTGCTCTGGCCAATGGGCTGCAGCCACACCCTGTGACAGCTGGAACGCTGCGTGTGAGTTCTAACGACGCTGACCCTTCAGAGGAGACCGCGAGCTCCGCAGCGCTGTCCAAAACCGACGGACGGCTTTGCGGTGGTGAGGCAGGAAAGCGAACGCGATTGGCTGCTTCAAGTTCCCTTTTCTCAGTGGCCCTCAGGGCCAGCTCACGGCAACACACACGTCCACTAGGGGGAGCCAGAGTTCCTTATACAATTCTATCCATTCACCTCACAAGGCCAAAAGGGTGTTTGATCAGTATATTGAAGAAAAGGAATTTGTTTTCATTGGAAGAAGATAGCATTTACCTTGTAAGGTCTGTTAACTTTGGGTGTTCTTTGGTACATACAGGTAGGTGCTTTTCTTGGAGTTAATTTTAGTCTGTTTCCAGAAATGAAATCTTACACTCCAGTTGCTGACAATGTTTATGGAACAATCTGTGGTACCCTTGAACTCGTATGGTGACTTTCTTTTTTTTTTTTTTTTTGGAAATCCTCAAATTTCACATGCCCTGGTGAACTTAAACCTGATTACGTCTGTTTCTGTAACTAAATTCCCACCTGATTGTTTTAAAATTTGACAGGTGTCTTAAAACGAGAAGAGGAAAGTTCTCACCTGCTGCCAAAATACCTCACCATAGGTTTCCACTGCGACTGGAAAGCTAACAGGCATTACTGTGAGCATCCGGACAACTTCTGTTAAGGGATTTAAAATGGGATGAGGAACTATAGAATATTGTTGAAAATAACATATATATTATTTTTTCCTCCTTCACATTGGCGAGTCCTATTTCAGTTTGAATGAAACCTCAGATTATACTGCAATACACTGTCATTATTTTTGTTTTAAAAAATAATAATATGTTATTCACAAGAGTATAATATTTTCCAATTTCTTAAAGCATCAATATAGTACAGTATATTTGCCAATGTATAGTGAAATATTTAAATATACTGAAAACATATACAGTACACAGTGATCTGAAAGCATATTGTGATCCTGGCTGTTACTGCCTAAGATTAACCTTTTTGTCCTCTTATTGTGGTCATTTCCATAAAATTTCTGGAATTAAAGTGGTTCAGTCATATTTAATTGCTGAAGATCAAGCTCTAAAATGATGATTATTATTATTATTATTGTTATTATTATTATTATTATTATTGTTATTATTATTATTATTTTCCATTTTGACTGAGGCTGCGGATTTAGCTTTCCTTTTAACATTGTAACAATATAGATATATAAATACCGGGTTTTCTTTTGGTCCCGGTGCACAGTTCTGGCGGTGAATCATCAGGGAATGAGTGTGCGTGTGCGCGTGGGCGGCGTGGAGCTGTCCGGTGCGTAGAGCGGTCGGGTTGAAGAGCCGGATCACATTGCGGCGCACGGGGTTAACGACATTGATCGATCACAGCGGTTATGGTGTCGGTGTCACCTGACGCGTTCTCGCGCACTAGCGCTGGTCACGGGCTGTGCCGGCTATCTTTTCAGATGTAAGCGGCACGAAGCCGCGCGCCCTTCAGGTGAATTCCATCCCCTTTTCCGCGGTCAAACTTGTGTCTCTAAGTGTCCGGGCAGGAGGTCTGTCAGCTAATACCTTCTGTAGTGACCCAAGAAATTATATGCTCCACTCCTGTGAAAATCTCCAAAAGAAAAACAGTGAAAAATAACCTGCAAAGAGAAAATAAGAATAGTGTCATTAACA
>NC_057944.1:37858640-37883640 GCF_018555375.3 Anguilla rostrata | reverse complement strand
TAGCGCGGTTTCAGAGGGACACTGAGGCAGCAACAGGCTCCTGCTGCGTTAGCGTTAGCCCGTTAGCACTGCTCGACATTAGCGTTAGCCCCCCGCACAGGCTCAGAGGGACACGCAGGCATCAAGTCGCTCTCCTGCGTTACCGTTAGCGTTAGCGTTGCTGATTGGCTGCGCTGTAAAAGACCTCCGTAACTCTATCAGCGCATCTCTAGCAGAGTGAGACTCAGTCAGGCTCCCCCCCCCGCCCCCCGCACCCCCCAGGCCAGAGACAGGCTCTTCTATCCTGATTAGAGCCTTTATTTACTCTCTGTGACGGCACTCAGGCCCTGTATCAGGAGCTACTGAGCAGCAAGCGCTCTGGCATCATTACGATACATTACACATTACTGCATGTATTTGTTTGTCTGTATGTGTCTGTGTGCATATGCGTGTGCGTGCGTGCGTGTGTGCGTGTGTGTGTGCGCGTGCATGCGTGTGTGTGCGTGCGTGTGCGTGTGTGTGAGTGTGTGTCTGTGTCTGTGTGCGTGCGCGTGTGTGTGTGCGTGGTCTGCGTGCGTGCGCGTGCTATATGGTCGTGGTCGTGCGTGTGGTGGCGTGTCGTGTGATGTGTGTTTTCTCCCCACTTCTATTTACAGGCTACCACTGCTGCTGTTTAAAAACTGTGGTTTAGGAGGCGGTGTACTTAAAGTCTCCATATATGTTTTTACTGTGCATGTGTGTGTTTGTGCATGCACATCTGCGTCTGTGTTCGTGTGTGCGCACACAATTGTGTGTGAGTGTTTCTTTAAGCAGGCATGCCCATGTACGTTTAGTGTACGAGTGTGTCCATACACGCATGTGCATGTGTATGTTTCTGTGTGCATGCCCTGCCCTTGTGAGTGTGTGTGCATGCTATCTGCGAGTGTAGGTTTACGCTCCATTGTAGTAGAGACCTTCCTTACAGGCATGCATATGCGTTGTGTGATCCTTTCCTCCCTGCGTCAAGTTTATTACGGAGCCATGTCGTTGGAAAACGCTCCACATAGACGTCTTGTGAGCTTGAGTCTGCTGTGGTTGTGCGAGGGTAGTTCTGCACCTCAAACTAGTTTTTACGTTTTTAATTTACGCTGGGGTTGACCGAGCCGGCTGATGGGCCTGGTCTTCATCCCCAGGGCTCAGAGCTCTGCTCTCTCTCTCTCTTCCACAGAGTTGAAGGGCAGAGGGGTCCTCTGCTGACCCAGGAACTGCCTCTGACCTGGGGCAGGAGGAGGATGAGGAGGGACTGAGACAGAGGAGGTGGAGGAGTCTGAGGTGAGAGGAAGCGTGGGAGAGAGAAGGAAAGATGTTGAGTGGGAGAGAGAAGGAGAGATGGAGAGTGGGAGAGAGAAGGAGAGATGGAAAGTGGGAGAGAGAAAGCGGGGGAGCAGACAGAAGGAGGGGAGGGGGTGATGTTGTAAGGGCAGAGGGCTGAGGCTAAAGCAGGGTCTGGCTGATGTACAGGGTGAGTGATTACAGAGCAGAAATATTTCAGACCCACAGAGACCTCTCCTATACCAACTGCCCCCCCCCCCACACACAAACACACACCCTACACACACACACACACACACACACACCCTACACACACACACACACTCTACACACAGACACACACACACACTCTACACACAGACACACTCTGCACGACACACACACACACACACACCACACACCCTACACACACACACACACACACACACTCTACACATACACACACACACTACACACACACACTCTCTGTGTGGTCTGTGATAAACACTCAGCTGAGTAATACAGAGGGATGGGAAGCTCACAGCTGAAGAGACAGACAGACAGACAGACAGACAGATAAACACTGGGCTCTGGCTGCTGGTCTTTCCATCCAACCCACATCCCTCATCTGCACATTCTTAAATAAACATATATGTGTTTTTAATTAAGGCTTTTTGAATGTGCAAATTGAAGCATTGTTACAGATAATTGTCATTCCTGTGATGGATACTTCAGGGACTATTTAGGACTTGTTCAGAATGATTAAATATGCACTTTGCAGTTGCAAAATTACAAAGTCCTTCTTAGAAACCTTCAAACAGGAAGCCAGGCATCATAAATAGTAACTCAGGTTCAGTCTGATAACCTGGGGGAGGAAAGCTGATAGATGAGCGATCCTAGCCAGGCTAATGACAGTAAATTCTGGGAAGGAATTCTGATGGAATTTGGTGGGGGGGGGGGGAGAAGGGTGGCTTGTTTGGGCAGTTCCACTTCTTCTAAACTTTCTTCCTGCCATATTTATGGATCTCTTGTCCCACCCACCCCACCCCCACCCCACCCCCCCCCTCATGGCACCCACCCTAACTAATCCCTCAGACATCATGCTGTTCTGTGTGGCATCTGCCAGGCCCTCTAACTGTCTTCTATAAAAAGCTGGCCACAAGAAGAAAAAAAAAAAGGAGTAAAAATTTTAAAACCCAAAAATGGAGTCTCTGCTAATTAGAGCTTTCTTTTGGGGCGATGGTAGGGGTTACCAGCTGTTTGGAGGTCTGGGCTGCTGTGGGGGGGGGGGGGAGGGTGTTGCCAGAGAAAAAGTAGAGCGCCTGCATTTGTGTATTGGGGGGGTGGGGTGGTTAGCCCAGTGGTGGCGGTGGTGATGGTCTTGTTCGGCAAAATGTAACCCCCCCCCCCCCCACCTTCTCTGCGTTAATTCACTTGTCCCTCTCACAGGCCAATCTTGACGGGAAGCAAGAGAGAAGCCGCCGGCCCCAGACTCACTCAATAATAAATGGCGCGGCGGCGAAGTCCGTGACACGCTACACCTCCCCCCCCCCAGGTATACCCGTTACCTGTCCGTAAGCTGAGAGCTGAGAGGTGGACCGAGGGGGAGTGGAGAGAGGGTGGGGGTGGTGCGCTCGTGAATAATTCAGGACCAATCAGGCGTCCCGGTTTGCCGAGCCCCGTGCTGGGTTGCCGGGGGGTGCGGTCCGTCCCTCCACACGCAGCCGCTGTGGACTCCTGCAGAGGCGCGCGGGGTCTTTTCGGCGAGGCACAGGAACGACCCGTCCCGCTCTGTGAAGTTTGGGGGCTTTTCCAGGGGAGTCTCCTCCGGGGTCATCCCACCATGGGGACGGGATTAGAGAGAGCGCTCGGTCTCTGGCTGGCCGTCTGGCTGCTCCCAGCTCTCCTGCCAGGTAAGGGGGGGGGTCAGCGGGGCAGGGGGGGGAAGGGTCAGTGGGGCGGGGGGGGGGTGAAATAGCTGCACCGCGCTCGTAACTCAAGAGGTTTGTGCCGTTCAGTTCCCCGATGGATCTGCGGTAACATATTTCCTCGATGGTCCTTGGGGATCCGCGCGAGTGTTTTTAAATTTGAACAGCGCCTCAAGCTGGGATACTCAGACCGGGCCCCGGGGGCCAGCAGTGCTGCTGGTTTTTCAATTCATGCCCTCTAATCAGGGCCTGATTTCGACCTGGAACACCAGGTGAGCAGCATTGGCTTAATTATTCATCTATCCACTTTCCATCTACCCATTATCCATCTGTTCAACTATCCATTATCCACCTATCCATCTATCCATTATTCATCTATCAATTATCCATCCATCTATCCATTCTACATCTATCCATTATCCATCTATCCATTATCCATCTATCTATTATCCATCCATCTATCCATCTATCCATTTTCCACCTATCCATTATCCATCTATCTATTATCCATCTATCCATTTTCCACCTATCCATTATCCATCTATCTATTATCCATCCATCTATCCATTCTACATCTATCCATTCTACATCTATCCATTATCCATCTATCCATTATCCATCTATCCATTATCCATCTATCCATTTTCCATCTATCCATTATTACATTACATTACATTACATTATAGGCATTTAGCAGACGCTCTTATCCAGAGCGACTTACACAACTTTTACTTAGCACTTTACATTGTATCCATTTATACAGCTGGATATATACTGAAGCAATGCAGGTTAAGTACCTTGCTCAAGGGTACAACGGCAGTGTCCTTACCCGGGATTCGAACCTACGACCTTTCGGTTACAAGCGCAGTTCCTTACCCACTGTGCCACACTCCGTCCTATCCCTCTATCCATTATCCATCCATCCATTATCCATCCATCCATCTATCCATTATCCATCTATCAGGCTGAATAGAAAACCAGCAGCACTGCTGCTCTTGGCGGGGAGATCTGAGCATCGCTGATCTAGTTCTGAAACGTGTGGGTCTGCTGTGATGCCCTTACTCTGTTACACCCTCCCTCTGGGCCCCCCCCCCACTTCCCACGCCGCTCCACAGGCCTGGAAATCCTGGACCCCAAGGAGGTGGAGTACGTCCGAACCCGAGTGGAGGGCGCGGTGGGGGGGTCGGTGACCCTGGACTGCGGCCCCACCCTGCCCAGCGTCTTCATCTGGGGCTACGCCCCCCCGGGGGCCAACGACAGCGGCCAGGCCGTGGCCTACAACTACGGCCAGGGCCCCAAGGTGCAGCAGCCCCCCGGCACCCCGGGGGGGGAGATTCGGGTGGCCCCCAACTCCTCGTCCCTGGTCATCGACGCGCTCCGACCCTCCGCCGCGGGGCTGTACACCTGCCAGGCCCTGTACGACGCGCCCGACGGCCCCAAAGTGGCCTTCCACTACGTGCAGCTGGACGTCCTGGACGGGCACGGGGAACCAGGAAGTGCGCAAGTCTGACTCCCCCGACCCCCCACCCCGCCCCTACGTTCTGATTGGAGCAAAAGGCCCCGCCAGTCATCTATAAGCAAACACTTTCCCTTTCGCTGTTCCGGAAAATGAATATGTTTGTGCCAGAGAAGGCTTGAGAGATGGTTAGACGGTGAAGAGGACGACAGATGTGAAGAAGATCCACAAAATACATGGTGTGTGAATGGCCTGGGAGATCTACTCTTGCTTCTACATGGTGTCAGGCATTCATTCTTTTGTTTCGGGGAAATCTGTTTCTGCAAAAGTGTCATTTCTGAAAGCTTTCATATCCTGACACAGCTTGGGGGCGTTTGTGGGAGGGGTGCAGAAGGGCCTGCACCTGTAATTTGATTCTGATTTTTCTGTCCCGAGTGCCTTAAAAAAAAAAACAAAAAAAAAACATTAAAATTTGCAACTGCATTATTGTAACCCTGTGAACCTTCCTCGTGTGATCCTGTCCAGACTGCTCTCTTTGCATCTTACCTCACCGTTCCACTCTTTTTATTCATCTAACTGGCACTTGAAATACATTTTGAAATACTTAAAAAATCAAATGAACAGGCTGCAGTATTTAAAGCTCATACAGCAGAGGGATTTGCCAAGAAAGGCACAGAGACTCTATTGTCATAAAAAAAAACTGTAAAAAAATAAAATAAAATAAAAAAAGTTCAGAGTATTTTGGTTCAGTTGTCATCAGTCACAATTTCAAATTCAGTTTCTGCCAAACATCATGGTTGAGCAATATGGCTGAAAATTTGGAAAACGCCACACGTCCGGGTGAATGGAGATCAGTGAAAGTAACACAAACCATCTGGCACATTAAAAAAAATGATTGGCAGGTCTAGTAACTGGTAATTCAATCACATGTGGTTACGCACTGAATACTTTACATAAGCTATACCACTTCATTATAGTATATAGTAATCACCAGTGGAATTAAATACTGCTGACAGATGGAAAACGACTGCTAAATATCACATCTGTGATATCTATGATAAGATATAAAGTGAAAGAGTTCTGATTGGAAGGTAGCTCTACCTGTTGATCACCTGACCTGGTCGTATCAGTGAGATGCATAGAAAGCTGGTCATTATGAACCGAGATGAAGTGTCTTTGAGGTCAGAAACCCGGCAGGCCTCTCTTTCTGACCTTCCATGACCTTTCCTGAACAACGGGTGGCTCAGAGACCCCGTTTTAAAAGAGGCCCGTTTTTAACACGACAAGCCACTCAATTCATGAGAATCAATATATTCTGTGTGCATACGAAAGAAAGAAAGAGGGAGAGGGAGAGAGGGAGAGCAAGAGTGAGAAAAAGCGAGTGAGAGAATAAGAGAGCGAGAATGAGAGATAGAGAGTGAGAGAGAGAATAGCAGGTGCGTGAGAGGGGAGTATTGGTCATTGTGATAACAGTTCCACTCAGCCACAGTGGGGAAGGAATTCGGGGACGGACAATGGCCGCTCTTTGTGTCTTCCTGTGCCTTAAATGAAGGGGGCGGCAGAGAGGGGCACAGCGATGATCGCGACTGCATCCGCCACTGACAGATGGACGAGGGGAAGTAATAAAGCACACGCACGCACGCACGCACGCACTCACACACACGCACTCACACACACACACCCCCACATGCACGCATGCATGCACACACACACGCATACACGCACGCACACACACCCCCACACGCATGCACGCACACACACACACACACCCCCACATGAACGCACGCACACACACACACCCCCACATGAACGCACGCACACACACACACCCGCACATGCACACACGCACGCACTCACACACACGCGCACATGCACACGCACGCACGCACACACGCACACACACCCCCACATGAACGCACGCACACACACACACCCCCACATGAACGCACGCACACACACACACCCGCACATGCACACACGCACGCACGCACACACACCCGCACATGCACACGCACGCACGCACACACGCACATGCACACACGCACGCACGCACACACGCACACGCACGCACGCACGCACGCACGCACACACGCACACACGCACTCACGCACTCACGCACTCACGCACACACACACACACCCGCACATGCACACACGCACGCACACACTCACACACACACACGCACGCACGCACACACGCACACACGCACTCACGCACTCACACACGCACGCACGCACGCACGCACACACACACTCACTCACTCACTCACTCACTCAGAGACAGTCACACACACACACAGAAAGTCACACACACACACTCAGAGACAGTCACACACACACACACACACACACAGAAAGTTACACACACACACACTCAGAGACAGTCACGCACACACACACACTCACTCACTCAGAGACAGTCACACACACACACACACACACACACACACACAGAAAGTCACACACACACACAGAAAGTCACACACACACTCAGAGACAGTCACACACACACACAGTCACACACACACAGAAAGTCACACACATTCAGAGAAAGTCACACGCACACACACACACACGCACACAGAAAGTCACACACACACGCTCAGAGAAAGTCTCACACACACACACACACGCACACAGAAAGTCACACACACACACTCAGAGACAGTCACACACACACACACACACACACAGTCACACACACACAGAAAATCACACACATTCAGAGAAAGTCACACGCACACACACACACACGCACACAGAAAGTCACACACACACGCTCAGAGAAAGTCTCACACACACACACACACGCACACAGAAAGTCACACACACACTCAGAGACAGTCACACACACACACTCAGAGACAGTCACACACACACACACTCAGAGACAGTCACACACACACACACACACACACACACACAGACACACTCAGAGACAGTCACACGCACACGCACACACACACACACATGCTCAGAGAAAGTCACACACACACACACACACACCACACACACACAGACAGACAGACACACACACACACACACACACACACGACAGACAGACACACACACAACACACACACACACCAAGACAGACAGACAGACAGACAGACAGCACACACACACACACACACACACAGACAGACAGAC
Organism: Anguilla rostrata; assembly: GCF_018555375.3. Taxonomy (NCBI): domain Eukaryota; kingdom Metazoa; phylum Chordata; class Actinopteri; order Anguilliformes; family Anguillidae; genus Anguilla; species Anguilla rostrata. The sequence goes on along the minus strand of NC_057944.1, from coordinate 37,875,838 downwards.
ACACACACACACACTCAGAGACAGTCACACACACACACACACACACACACACACTCAGAGACAGTCACACACACACACAGTCATCGGCCTGTCTGCCCAATCACGTCAGTGTCCCCCCGCCCTCTCCCTGATATATTTACGTCCCTTTTCGTTTCCTGTTAGCCGTCTCCTCTGGTTTATTACCCGCGAGAGAGCGTATCGTCTGCGCGGGCAGGGATCCAAGACTAGACGAGCCAGAAGTAATCTGACTATACATGCTGGATTAATGCATGCTGACATAAAGCACAAGACGTATCTGGGTCCTATCAAGAAGGATTTTTTAAATAATTTTTTTTACTGAAACATACTTATTTTAACCTCTGTGATCAGCATATGACGGTCTCTCCCTGAATCCTGGCCTCAGCTGGGCAATAGGAATGGCATGGACACCTTCCAGGGGGTGTGGAAAGATCTGAAGTGGGGGGCACCTGGCACAATCGCACACCATTCCCCCCCCACCAGTAAACGTCAGACCAACACCCAACACCTACCTAAATTCTGCTGTACAGACCTGGGTCAAATGCCTTGTCAGAGTCACCTTAACCCTTCAGACATCAGAGAAACTCTCCTGTATTACTGACCACATCAATGCAAACCAACATTGAGAACAAAATTCTACTTTCTTATGCTTGTAACGTTTTGGTTTTAGCAACACATTTTGCTGAAAATCCTTACAGACCTACAGGAGTGTCTAAGGTGGGTAACGCAGAATCTGAAAGTTTTAAATATGTATTTGACCAGGCCTGTTACCACGGACACACGCGCATCATGGTTCCCTGGGAACACGGAGACAAAAGTTTAAATTTTACAGTTTGTGTAATCCCTGATTTAAATTTTCAGGAGTCCACAAATGTACATTCGTGCAAGTGAATGAGCAGGAACAAAAAGCTTTATGAACGGAACACAAATCGTCCTGCCTGTCATTCATGCTGATTTGCGAGACCCACAGGAAATGTAACTGCTTTAAAAGGACCCCAGTCGTCTACACACAATGCCTGAAAGTGCCACACATCAAAGGAGCCGCTAGCAAAAGACCAATTTGAGCACAAACCCGACCCAACACAACAGTACAGGACGGGCCCATAAGACACCCACGCTAAACATCCGAAGCTAAACACAGTGAAGCCAAAGATCAAAATATCTGAACGTGCTACACTGGCCTCATCGACAAAGTAGCCATTACGTGCTAACGGCTAACCTTAAACACGCAGCCCTGAAACATCACCAGTGCGGCAGTAAAAGGTGTTTCCAGAGGCGCTGTGTGACTCAGATCATGTAACGTTCGAGTTGGCGAAAATTTAGGGACGACCGACCAAACCGCTCTCCCAAAGACAGAAGAAGAGAGCCAAGTGGTGAACGCGTAGGAAATGGTGCTGGGAACAGCGGCCAACACGCTAGCCCAAAAAAAGCGCGTCATCCCGGCGAGCGAGGAACGACGACGCCCCCCCAGGGCAGCAACCTGTTCCCAATTAAGGTCGAATTTGGGTAACGGGTCGTCTCAATGCTCGGAATAAACGCTCTACGCTGCCCGTGGAAAAAAAAACGTCTGGACTCACGACAACGACAACAGAACCGGCCGAACGAACAAGACGAGCCGGAGAACGAGGCAGATGAAAAGCCGTCTCTCGCAGCGAGGGCGGGACTTACATCGACAGCCAATAGCAAAAAGGTGGTGATCAGACTATATCACTGCATGCTAGTGAAGCACGAAGTACTGCATTTAGGAGAGATAATTCAAAGCTTGACACACACTCCCTCTCCCTGTCTCACTCTCTCTCTCACACACGCACACACACACAGATGTCACGATAGACTATGACACACAGACCGGGCCAACAGCCCTCCCTAAACCAGAGGCTAGACTGGTTTAAGGGGGGTGGATTTACAGCGACGGCCAATAACAAAGACGGTGATCAGACAAGATCATCGCGTGCTAGTAAAGCATGAAGTAGTGCATTCAGGAGCCATCGTGCTAAGCTCAAATGCGAAAGCAACCTGCCTTTTAAACTGAGATTGGGTGAATGTTTCGGCTGGTAAACAGGGGCTGACTTCACTTATAACTTTACAACCTAGGAGTGCGATCGGGTTTTCACTCCGACGCGATTACAGTCTGACCAGCTCCCAGGGATGCGCTCCCATAATAAATCAACGACGGGTTTTAGCCTTCTGAAGATCTTCTGAAGCCTTTGGAAATCCAACTGGAGGTGATGATTCAGGCCAAGTGAACCGCTGGCCAACAGCACCACGCTGGCCAAATGCTAATCGCACTGCAGGGAAAGCAATTTCACAAGCGCTCCTCTTTCCAGATGCTCCAGGCTCCAGAGAGAGAGAGAGCATATGGGGCCAAGACTAGCAGATGTATAAAAGTCTCCAAAATACTTTTTGGGGCTGTTTCCAATAAATCAAGGGACAGATCCTCCTCACACACACACACACACATGCTAGGAGAACAAAGGAGATAAGAACAGCAAGTCTCTTCCATAGTTTCTCTTTATAATATCACAAAAGACTTTACACATAAACAGGCTAAACTCCACACAGGGTGGAAAAAAAACCCAACGGCAACGAAAACAAGCCAAAACAAAAAAAAACACAAAAATGAAATAAAAATAAAAAGTATTTCTCGTCAAAACAAACAAAAAAGAAAACAACCGAAAAAAAGCATAAATAATATAAAAGAAACTTTTTTTTTCTTAAAACAGATACATTCATATGAAATAATATTTTACTACTACAAAAAATAAATAAGTCATCTAAAGAGTTTTTGTTCTTTTTTAAAAAAAAAAAAACCTTTTTTTCCGCCATTTCTGGGTTGTAGTTGTGGTCTGAGCGTGTCCAGCAGTCTGTCCCCCCCACCATGGACCCCACCCGGCCCCACCCCCAGCGTCCCCCAGGTCGGTGCATGGTCAGTGTGTCACCATGTCACACATTGTCTCTGATCAAGCAGACGCTGGCCGTCCATCTCCCACATCCATTTCCCTTTGCCCCGTCTGACCACCCGATGCGTACGTGTGTGGTCTGCAGTGTGTCGTAGATTGTGTTGTGTCAGTTGCTGTGTGTGTGTGTGTGTGTGGTGTGTGTTGTGGTGTGCTTGATGTTGATGTGTGTGTGTGTGTGTGTGTGGTGTGTGTGTATGTGTGTTGTGTATGTGGTGTGTGGTGAGTGTGTGGTGTGTGTGTGTGTGTGTGTATACATGTGTATGTGTGTGTGTGTGTTGTGTGTGCTGTGATGTGTGTGTGTGTGTGTGTTGTTGTGTGTGTGTGTGTGTGTGTAGTGGTGTGTGTTGGTTGTGTTGTGTGTGTGTGTATGTGGTGTGTGTGTGTTGTTGTGTGTGTGTGTAGTTGTGTGTGTGTTGGTGTGTGTTTAGTGTGGGTGTTGTGTAGGTGTGTGTGTGTGTGTGGTAGTGGTTGTGTGTGTGTGTGTGTGTGTGTTGTGTGTTGTGTTGTGTGTGTGTGTGTTGTGTGTGTGTGTGTGGGTGCTGTGTATGTTGTGTGTGTGTGTGTGTGTGTTGTTGTGATGTGTGTCTGTGTATGTTGCGTGTGTGTGTATGTATGGTGTGTGTAGTGTGTGTTGTGTGTGTGTGTTGTTTGGTATGTGTGTGTGTGTGTTGTGTGTGGTCGTGCATGCGTGTGTGTGTGCATGTGTATGTGGGTGTCTGTGTATGGTTGCGTGTGTGTGTGTGTGTGTATGTGGGTATGTGGGTGTCTGTGTATGGTTGCGTGTGTGTGTGTGTGTGTGTGTGTGTGTGTGTGTGTGTGTGTGTGTGTGTGTGTGTGTGTGTGTGTGTGTGTGTGTGTGTGTGTGTGTGTGTGTGTGTTCAGATCTCTTGTACTGTAGGCTGTATAAGGCCTCCCCTCAGACTCCCACTGGATATCCAGGCTCCTCTCTCCTTACAGTCCAGCTCAGGCAGCCCCAGGCTCTCCCAGCACACGCCCAGCCCCTCCGGGTCCTCCTCAAACAGCAGCTCCTCCTCTGCGTGAGAGAGAGAGAGGGAGAGGGGGAGAGCGGGAGAGAGGTACACCTGTCAATCACTCAGGACGCAAACACTGCACTGCCACACCTGCACACGTAAACACACTCCTTTATATAACGTCCGATTTGGAAAACAAACCTGTTACTGCAGTAATTAAGAATAGGGAGGAGGAAGAAGGATGAAGAGGTAAGAAAGCAAAAGAAGTAGAAGAAGAGGTAGAAGAAGTAGAAGTCGAAGTAGAAGAAGAAGAAGCGGAAGTCGAAGAAGAAGTCGAAGTAGATGAAGAAGATATTGAAGCAGAAGAAGAGGTAGAAGAAGTAGAAGTCGAAGCAGAAGCAGAAGAAGAAGAAGATGGTGATTTATTTGTAGTGCACATTTCAGGCCACATGTCCAGAATGCTTAATAAAGTAATAAATGCAGCGCTGTAGGACAGGGTGTGAGAGCGTGTTTCAGACGGCCTTATTCACTCCCACCCCTGGAGAGCTGCAGGGTGCGGTCGGGCTTCGCTTTCAGCACAAGATCCGAGGCCAACTCAGACCCATGAAACCACAGACGAGGTGAGCCAACGGCATAACCGTCTGCTTTATGTGACCAATCAGCTGCTGAGTAACGATGACAACCCGCCCACCCAGCAGCACCCCAGAAGGGCCAGAGCGAATAGCACGGCTCCAAACTAACACTCCGGCTCCGCCCACCTCCTTCCTCCAATGAGCAGCACTGGTAGTCCCCAGACTGACAGCAGGAATGCTGGGAAAGGGGCGGGGTCTTCTCTCCTGGCTCCTCCCCCTGCCTGGTGTCCCCGCCTCCCTCGTCCCCCGGGAGAGGTTGGGGCTCGGAACCCTGGCAGCGGGAGGTCACGTGACCCAGGGGCACCATCTCCAGCGCGTCCTGCTGACACGACGCCACGCGGTGCATCATGGGAAGGGAGCCGCTGGAGTAAGTTCCGTTGGCTTTCGCGTAGCACCTGGAGGGGTGGGGGGGGAGGGGGGGGGGAGGGGGCAGGGCACAGTCAGACTGATCATGTCCTTCATTTAAATAAAACTTTCAGGTGTCGTTCCTATTTAACTGTATTTCACAAGTGCTCACATCTAGAGAAACATAACACTGCTAGAGAACAGAAGTTTTATGAGTCATACACACTCATACACACACACACACACACACACACACACACTCTCACTCTCACCCTGTGTCTTACACACACGCATAGACACATGCACGCACACACACTCACCCTCTCTCTCTCACACACACACACACACACACACACGCACACAGAGGTTATGAGTGACTGCGATGCAGACCAGGCCAACAGCACCCGTAAAACTGTATGTTACACTGTACGTGTAAAACCGCTACGTCGCTAATGTACGGTTAGCACACCAACCCCTGAATCAAGACGTAATCCTCATAAATACATACAACAACATGAGATACACCGCCAAAGCCAAAGCAGTCGCTCAGTTAATGAAACAGCAAGTGCTGGGTGGGGTGGGGTGGGGGGGAGGGAGAGCCAAGATGGAGTCTGTAGAGACGGCCCTTCTGTCTCTCAGGATCGTCATCGAATAAAGATTTTCAGACGACAGCGCTTCGAGCAGCAGCGATTTTAATTCACCGACAGAACTGCAGCCCTTAATCCCGGGGACAAAGCGGACTTGATCGCACGCAGGATTATTAGCCTCCGCAGACACGTACAGCGCCGCCAGACGTGAGCCAGACTAATTAATACGACGGTAATAATTTTATCGCGGAACAAAGAGAAGAGGACATTCAAAGGCTGGAGGATGAAGGATAAAGCCGGCTGTGAAAGACGACTGCTCTTTAATGTGTGAAGATGAGCGGATCTGAGCAGAGATCTCACATGAAAGGGCGGTGTCTATACCAGCATTAATAGGGCTTTTGTTTCTTTAGCTGCTCAGGCTACATGAGTTAATCCCCGCAGCACTGATCTCTCTGATCCAGACTGATGCAACGGATCACAACGGGGCTTCAGCTGGGTGTGTCCCAGTGTCTGTTACATTCCAGAACCACACACACACACACCGCACTCACACACACACTCACACACACACTCACACACTGCACACACACACTGCACACACCCCACTCACACACTGCACACACACACCACACTCACACACACACACACACACACACACACACACACACACGCACACACACACACACACGCACACACACACACACTCACACACACACACACACACACCCACACACACACACACACTCACACACACACACACACACTCACACACACACACACACACACACACACACACACACTCACACACACACACACACACACACACACCACACACCACACACACACTCACACACACCACACACACACCACACTCACACACACTCACCACACACACTCACACACACACACACACTCACCACACACACACACCACACTCACACACACACACACACACACACTGCATACACACACACAAACGCACACTCACACACACACCACCACACACTCACACACACACCACACACACACACACACACACACACACACACACCGCGCACACACACACACACACACACACACACACACACACACTCAAACCACACTCACACACACACACGCACACACACACTGAAAACGTGCACGAACACACACACACCTAAAACGCACATACACACACACACACACACACACACCTAAAACGCGCACGCACAGACACACACCTAAAACACGCACACACACACACACACACACGCCACACACAGAGAAGAGAGGAGGGTAGAGGGGAAAAAAACAGGGAGAAAGCCTGTGAAATTTTTCCATTCATAAAAAATGGAGCGGGTGAAATCTCAGGAGTCTATCACAGGGGTGGCAGCCACACCCCTCCCCCTCCCCTCCCCTCCCCTCCCACGCTCCCCTTCTCTATTCAAACATTTACACACCCCCCCGGCCCCCCGCCCCCCCCCCCCCCTCCCCTGCACACAGCGAGGTAAATAAACACATGGATCATTAGACCAGCTGGCCGGGTGTGTGCAGTGCAAACTGTTAGCTCTGCAGCCTCTAAAGTACACAAACAAGACTGGCGGGCAGCAGGGAAACAAGCGGGGGGGAGGGGGCAGGGGGGGGCGAGTGGGCGGGGCTGAGCACAGTCCGGGAGCGCTGACTCCCAGGGTCACCGGAGGAGAGCAGCCGGACCCGTCCCGTCAGTCAGCTGGTGAGCCACACACCCAGGAGCGCAGTAACACGCACTCCACACGCCAAATAACGACGGTTTTTGGAGCGCAGAAATGTGTCTCTCTGCTCCAGCTCCATCGGGGCCCGAACAGCGCTTGCTTATTTAAACTGTATTGCGCCACTCAAATAAAACACTAACAGTAATCATTTTTTGAAAAGAGAGAGGAGGAAGAATGGATCGCATCCATGAAGTGCTTTTCATCTTTGGCTTATGAAGCGTTTTACAGTGAAAGGAGGAAAGTCGAGCTCGCATGAGTGATGCACGGCAGCCATTTTGTGCCAGAACACACAACCACAAAACCACCCACACTCACACTCACACACACACACAGCACAGATCATCTACATAAAAACCACCCACGCCTGTAGTGCTCCCCTCCTTCCTCCCTCCCCTGCATCTTACCTGTTATTGTTACAGAAGTTCTGGCAGCTCATACAGTCGGAGGAATCTGATTGGGGCAACGCCGTGTACGTTCCGCCTCCCTGCCAATGGCAAAGAAGAATACAGAGTTAAGACACGCCCCCTGTACCATTCTGCTTGTGGTTGGGAATTAGCAAATATACAGATCCACAGATTAGTGTGTGTGTGTGTGTGTGTGTGTGTGTGCGTGTGTGTGTGTGTGCAAGTCTTTGGCCTCCCCCAAAAAATGACTGGCTTCAGGCCCTTCTATATGTACTACACATCTCATCAAACACTCGTCTTTCCCATCTTTTTGGATTAGTGCTGAGATCAAAATCTTTGTCTAACTGCCACTCCTTTGAGGTTTTTCAAACCAATATGTGGTGACTCATTTGTTTTGGGCATCGGTGAGAATAAGGAGACTGATAAGGTCACAACTCTGAGACGTGGCCTAATATACCACACAGGTGTTATTAGGACATACAGGTATGCCTGCCTACTACATCTCAAGCATAAAATCTAACCTGATTGTGATTGGACGGTGGAGAGTGATTGACGGGTGAAGGGGGGCGGGGCACTCACGTTGTGGATGTGGTGGGGGTGGGAGTGCTCGTACTCCAGGGGGCCGTCGTGGCTGTGGTTGTGGGCGTGGCCGTGCAGGTGGGCGGAGGGGCAGTGGGCGGTGCCCGTCCCGTTGCCCAGCGCCAGGCCGTTGGGCAGCTTGTGGTGGAGGTGGGGGCAGCTGGAGGGGGGCAGGGTCCCGGTGTGCCCGTAGCCGTTGATTCTGCCCGTCCCGGACAGGGCGCTGTACTCCAACACGTGCCCGTTCATCTCCGCGGGCTGGTACAGGTAGCCGGGGGGGTCGTACTCTGTCCGCGAGGGGGGGGTAAAGGTCAGACACATTCTCTATGAGCTCCAGTTCTGTTATTGGATCCGATAATCATCACTGCAGTATGTCGCCCACCTCTAGTGCCATGACTGGTTGATTGATAAACTAAACTGTTTGACAGACTGAGCTGATTAGCTGTTCTTCGTAGGGGCAGGCTACAGTACTCACTATGCAGGCTATGATTGGTTGATTTGGTTGACTGATAGATTGACTGAGCTGATTGGCTGTTCCCAGCAGGGGCAGGCTACAGTACTCACTATGCAGGCTGTGATTGGTTGATTTGGTTGACTGATAGATTGACTGAGCTGATTGGCTGTTCCCAGCAGGGGCAGGCTACAGTACTCACTATGCAGGCTGTGATTGGTTGATTTGGTTGACTGATAGATAGACTGAGCTGATTGGTTGTTCCCAGCCAGCCCAGGCTACAGTCCTCACTGTGCAGGCTGTGACTGGTTGACTGACAGATAGACTGAGCTGATTGGCTGTTCCCAGCGGGGGCAGTACTCACTGTGCAGGCTGTGATTGGCTGACTGACAGACAGACTGAGCTGACTGGCTGTTCCCAGCGGGGGCAGTACTCACTGTGCAGGCTGTGATTGGCTGACTGACAGATAGACTGAGCTGAGTGGCTGATCCCAGCGGGGGCAGTACTCACTGTGCAGGCTGCTCTGCTGGCGGTACCTCCACAGGCACATGGCGATGAAGAGCAGCAGGATGAGCAGCATCACGCCCAGCACGCTGCCCACGATCAGGTACAGCAGCCCCCCGGCCTGGGCGGGGGGGTCGGGGGGGTACGGGCCGGGCGGCGTGATCGGGTTCTCCCGGGGCGCTCCTGGGGCCTGACGGGCTGCCGAAAAAACACACGAGACCCAGTCAGGACCGTCCCACCCTCAGACAGGAAGTGACGTCACACCGGAAATGTATCCCAAACAACTGGGCCAGGTCTTCAAGCCAACATTAAATACGGCACATTTACTATAATGAGCCTGCTTTACACAGCTTTAACACCCGTGGAACTGGACTCCATAGAAATGGGGACAATGCAGCTACTGTGTACAACCAGTAAAAACTCAGAACAAGAAAATTAGTTCTCTGTTTATCCCCAGAATCATCGTAGGGACCTCTTTCAACTGTAAACATGCAACAGTTAAATCATGAAATACAGCATTTATAACCGCAATTACAATGTCACAATGTGTATTTACAGTGGTTACCCTACCTGTGATCAGAGTAATTACCCAGGTATTAGGGCCAATTTAAGTGGGCCCCTTTTGGGAAACTGTCACAACAGTGGTTTTGGCTTCATGACAGATTAAGCGCGCAAAAACTCAATTACCCATAATTCCCTCCTGTCATGACTCACCTTTGGTCTCACAGATCATGACGTTGCTGTATTCACTCTCCCCTCCATCATTGAAGCACTGCATCTTGATGTCATAGGACGTCTCTGGCTGGAGCTGGCCAATCAGGTGCCACTGTTTGTTGCCTGTTAGGGGGGAAGAAGGCGGGACAGTAATGCACCAGTGATGTCATCGAGTAGTCTTTATGACTACAGTAATTTTCCTCTAACCCTCTCTCTCTCACCTCACTGCCTCTCCCTCACCCTCTCTCCCTCCCTGCCTCTTTCTCTCTCTCCCCTTCTCCCCTCGCTTGCTCTCTTTCTCTCTCTCTCTCTCTCTCTCTCTCAGACAGCTGTGTTACACTAGACAGCCTCCTTAAATGGTAGCTGAGTATTTGTTCTGGACCGTCTCCAATATTCCCTCTGCACACACACTGTGCGGTCCTTCACAAAGACACACCACAGAAACACCATACAGTACTACTATGCCACCAAACATGCACACACGCACACACGCACAAACACACACACACACAAACAAACAAACACACACACACCACACTGTGCGGTCCGGCACACAGACACACCACAGAAACACCATACAGTACTACTATGACACCAAACAAGCACGCACACACAGACACACGCATGCACAAATGCACACACACACACACGTACACACAGACACACTACAGAAACACCATACAATACTACTATGCCACCAAACACGCACACACACACACAAACACTCACACTCACACATTCACACACACACACACACACACACATACACATTCATTCACACACACACACACACACACACACACTTACAGGTACACACACACACACTCACACACTCTCTCTCACACACACACACTTCACATTAGAAACAGCCCCATGAGATTCCCAGAGGTCACGGGCGGCTTATCTCTAGGAGATGGCTCAAACAGGCATGTGACTCCCTGACAGAGGGCGAGGGCTGCTGTGAGAGAGAGGGAGGTTAAGAGGTTGGGGACTGGAGGGGGGGCAGGATAGGGGGGGCGGGGCAGGATGGGGGGGGTAGGTTTGAGTTATCAGCCCCTCTTCTGCAGGGCAGGAGATGGCCCCCCCAGTCCAGCCTCCACGGCTAAAATTCCTGATGGAAACGTGAGCCCCTTCAAGCGGCCAGGTCTAGGGTTTCAGTTCTGGGTCATTAGTGCGGTGGCCGTTTATTAAAGACACATTTTACGCTGCCCTGTTACCCTGCCAGCACCACTCAACACGCTTCAATCGTCAAGACGACGACCCCCCCTCACCCACTCCTCCCCTCCTCTCTCTCAGCGGATATCTTTTTACCCCTCTCCTGTCCCCTGAATGTGGCTGATATCCACCGCTCTGTGTACAACCGCCAATAAACTGCCAACCACAAACAAACCGCAAACTGCTAACCGCAAACAAACCGCTAACTGCTAACCGCAAACAAACCGCTAACTGCTAACCGCAAACAAACCGCTAACTGCTAACCGCAAACAAACCGCTAACTGCTAACCGCAAACAAACAGCTAACTGCTAACCTCAAACAAACAGCTAACTGCTAACCGCAAACAAACCGCTAACTGCTAACCGCAAACAAACCGCTAACTGCTAACCGAAAACAAACCGCTAACTGCTAACCGAAAACAAACCGCTAACTGCTAACAAACATCTTACAGCTAAGCAAGCACTAACAAAGCACTAATAGCAAAGCAATCGCAAACAAACGGCTAACTGCTAACCGCAAACAAACGGCTAACGGCAAAGCAACCGCTAGCAAACTATTAACAGCTAACAAGTGTGCAACCCCGCCAGTCTCTTCCACCAATCGCTGGCAGTTTGGATTAAAAGCCGGTGGATGGAGACACAGAAGGATCGTGGTGTTTGAGAAAAATGCAGACTGGCTGTCAGACACACCATTTGAAGACAGCATCACATTTACATCCAGTCACATATGCTCTTATCCAAATCACTTTTTTGCAGAAGAGGGGGGGGGAGTTTGCATACAATTAATTTAACCAGCTGGATATTTTACGAAAGCAAACCAGGTTACGTACCTCGCTTAAGGGTACAATGGCTGGAAATCAAACTGGCAACCTCTCAGTTACAAGGCGAGATCCGTAAAACCAGCACTCACCTTCCACAACGTCCCTCTTGTAGTCGCTGTCATTGTCGCTGTCTGTGGGACGATAGTAGATGTAAAATCCCTGGATGGGAGTGTTGTTATTGCTGGACGGAGTGTACTAGGGGGAAAAAAAAAGAGGAGGAAAAGAGAGAGGAAGAGTCATTTGTTTTCATCCGGCTGCTTCAGGTTTCTGCATATTTCAGGGATACTTATTTACGTGCATCAGCTTCACATGCCAAAAAAACAAAAAAGGAACCAAAACCTTTTTTTAACAACAATGGGGAAAATAGGCCAAGCAAATATGTTCAGCAACAGGAAAACCAAAGAATACTACCCCACTGGTTTTTTTGGAATGTTTTGTTTTCTTTTTCCCTAAATTCTAAGTCAGTGTTCTAGGACACCATTGGTTTCAATTAGTGATTGTGACATCAGCATTAGAATGTTCAGTTGGGAACATTCTAATCCCATGCTATCTGTGATCTCAGGCCTGAAAGGTCCAAGGTCGTTCCTTGAGCACGTTTGGAATGCAGTGACTGCTGAATGAAGGCATGCATGAGAGAAAAGTACAAGGAAAAGAGGAAACAGATTTGGGGGAATATTCTCCCTCCATCCCTTCATCTGGCCGTTTTTCCCCGGCCTTATCTGAGGCCTAAAAATATCCCCGTACCAACCTCAGCGCGGGGCCTCTCGTTCCCCCCTCCCGATAGGGCGCTCTAATCACACCGAGCCGGGCCAATTACAGGCCTGACGGAACGCCGCTTGCCACAAGTACGACAGCAATTACTTAAATGGCGGGGTGTAATCAAACGGAAGATCAGAGACAAAAGACTCTGACCGAGCGAACAGAAAGACGTTACTTACAGTGGCACGCAGCTTAAGAAGAGGAAAACATTAGTTCCTCTTTTGGCCAAATACTTAAGATGTTACTTTTCAGGGAACATGTGCGATTACAAAAAAACAAAACAAAAAGACTACAAACATGGACTCCCCAGAGGCCCTCAGTGTCTGCAGGTTTTTGTTTTCTCCCTAAAATCAGAACCAGATTCATACAGAAGTAGCCGCAAGAGGTAAATGTGCAAGCAACTGTGTTTATTGATCAATTAAGCACTGATTAACCACAAAAAACCAGCACAGGCTGCAAGCTCTCCAGGCCCAGGGCTGTGGACCTCTGTATGAATCGGATACTTGTCGGCGGAGGGTTTGGGTGACCGCCCCCTAGGGGACGGCGTCGGCAGCGCACTCACCGTCCATCGCAGCATGATCTGCGTGTCGCTGACGGCGTCGGTGGAGGTGATGTGGGGGCCGGCCACCGGGCGGCTGGAGATGGGAGGGCCGACGGGTGACACCGCGTACGGCCTGGAGGGGGCGCTGTGCGGGCTCTCGCCGTACGTGTTCAGGGCCACCACGCGGAATCGGTAGGTGGAGCCTGGGGTGACGGACAGGCCGGGGGGGGGAGAGGTCAGCGCAGCGGGAAGAGAAGCGCGCGGCAGACAGATTAAATACGCGGCGTGTTTACTCCGTGAGCGCGGCCCGCTGCGACTGCGCTACAAAGGGGCAGGACGCGGTGAGGGGGTCAAAGGTCGCAGGATGACTCCGGCTGCGGGACGTTAATCATTATAGAGGCAGCACGCTCAACATTCCTTCCTGCTCCGTAGCGGAGTTTCGGTTTAAACTCAAAATGGGGGGGGGGGGGGGGATTCTGGGGAAACAATGTGGGGCGGTTGCCAAGGGATACGTTTCAGTTTAAAGCATAAAGGACATAAGAACACGTACTGACTGAGCACAGGCCATTCAGATATCTAAGCTCACTGTTCACCTACAGGCTACAACAGCAGTGTCAAACTCCAGTGCTACAGGGCCACAGAGCCTGCAGGTTTAACTCCAGTCCTGGAGGGCCAGTGTCTGCAGGTTTAACTCCAGTCCTGGAGGGCCGCAGTGTCTGCAGGTTTAACTCCACTCCTGGAGGGCCGCAGTGTCTGCTGGTTTAACTCCACTCCTGGAGGGCCGCAGTGTCTGCTGGTTTAACTCCACTCCTGGAGGGCCGCAGTGTCTGCTGGTTTAACTCCAGTCCTGGAGGGCTGCAGTGTCTGCAGGTTTAACTCCAGTCCTGGAGGGCTACAGTGTCTGCAGGTTTAACTCCAGTCCTGGAGGGCCGCAGGGTCTGCAGGTTTAACTCCAGTCCTGGAGGGCTGCAGTGTCTGCAGGTTTAACTCCAGTCCTGGAGGGCCACAGGGTCTGCAGGTTTAACTCCAGTCCTGGAGGGCCGCAGTGTCTGCAGGCTTAACTCCAGTCCTGGAGGGCCGCAGTGTCTGCAGGCTTAACTCTCTTAGCTGGAGAACAAATATTAATTCTCCATAGCATGCATAGATATTTCTGACTGTGAATGTGGCCTTTACAAAGGTAAATCATTGACAGTTAATTAACCAATCAGCAGAGCCCCTGGGCTGGAGGCTGGAGGTGGTACCTGCAGCATGCGCGCACGCGCACTGATCTCACCTGGCTCCAGCGTGCGCACCTCCACCGACAGCTTGAGCGGGGAGATGTTGTCCGCGGCGACGGCCCAGTCGGCGTTCCGAGCCTGGCGGCGGTACTCCACGCGGAACGCCGTGATCGGAGAGCCCCCGTTGGCCCGCGGGATCCAGGTCACGTACACCGAGCTCTCCGTCGCCATGGAAATGGTGGGCCGGTCCGGGGCCTCCGGAACTGGGGGGAAGGGGGCGGGGGGCACATGACATCATCACATTTGGGCAAAACGGCACAAAGCTCTCGTCCACAGTGATGCACAAAGCTGAAGTTTATTTATTCTCCCCATACTGTGCATTTATACAGACGGAAATGGCAGTGAAGTGTGATGAAGATGAAGGCTGGATGAAAATGCACAACACCCTCAAACCTTTAACCATTACGTCTCGTACAGAAACAGGGGATCTGCTGCAGCCCAAGACTTCAGAAATACTGTTTTACTGCAGACGAGTTTTAGAGAAGAGCAGACTGGATCCAGGGAGCACATCTCTGTCCTCCTCACCCCGAGAGAGAGACACACACACACACGCACACGCGCACGCGCACGCACACGCACACGCACACGCACACGCACACGCACACGCACACGCACACGCGCACGCACACACACACAACACGCAGTGTAGCCGACCAGCACATCAGAGAGAAATGAGTCTACTTACTGTCCCAGCTCCACACAGAGAGAGCACCAAAGAGAGAGGGAGAGAGAGAGAGAGCATGAGAGAATAATAGTGATAGAGAGACAGTAAGAGATGGATAGAGAGAGAGTATGGGAGAGTAATAGAGACAGAAAGAGAGAAGGGGTTAGTAAAAAGGCAAAAAGGCACAAGAAGGTGGGACATGCTGCAGGTTAGCCAAGCGCACACACACACACGCTTTACATGTGCATGCTCATACACATACCCACACACACAATGTACGCACGCACAACCGCAGGCACTCACACAAACACACAAACACACAGTCACACACACACGCACTCTCTCTCTCACACACACACACCTGTCCTCTAAGGCTCAGCTCATAAAAATGCCACATTAAAACAGCATCAGCGAAAATCTGACCAGCAGAAAGTTCAGAGACAAAACGACACGCGCTGGTGCTCTTCAGGTATTACTCTATAAATCATCGCTGCTATTGTGTCTGTGTGACGCGTAGTTCTGCGGCGTGAAGCACTCGAAGTTCTCCCCTGCTGCCAGGAACCCATCCCGTCACAGGGCCTAAATCCAGACCGCCCTCTTCCACACCGACAAACGCGGACAGAGTCTGAACCAACAAACCTCTGGAGTTCGCCCTTAACCACAAGGCTATGGAACGGAGACTGAAACACGGACACCGTTTAGTCGTTTCAAATAGACCGTCCCAAGACTTAGAGTATAAATGTACAAGGACACGATTACAGCGGCACACCGATTCCCTAATTCATGATGCTTCGCTAATTAAAGCAACAAAGTGATGTCATGCAATCCAGTCTTGTTCTGATTTGCATGAATGACACTTCAATACAAAGCAACTGCACCAGAGGTCAAGATGTAAACATTGATGAACAAAAAACTCTGAGCCCTCTGCCAAAGTGCCAATAAAGAAATCTGCTTCACACATGCTTCACACGCACAATAATAACCCACAACAGTGCGTTTGCCAAAGGCTATGTCAGTATTACTCAGTTTGTTTTGAAAGAAACCGAAATCACATCCGCAATTGGGACGCTCCTCCCCAGCTCTCACCCCGGTCGGGCATGACCACCCCAAAGTGCGTGTTGGCGTTCTCGCTTTCCGGAACCTTCTCTGGCGGGAACGGAAAGGGCGCCTTGGAGTCATTCTTGCCGGGGGAAGTGCTCTTTTCTGCAAAACCCACAGGGAGGGAAAGAGGGAGAGAGGGAGGGAGGGAGGGAATATCCGTCAGGAAGGACAGAAACATGCAGAGGACGCATCAAGTCAGTCATCGCTCATAAAACCTGATCTTACAATGGAGAGTAACTTTTACAGTATCTTAGCCAAAAGCTAAACACAACTGTACAGTATATACGCACGCACTCACATATTTTTATTACCAAGGAGCACCCATCTCCAGCTGAACATGCACATAACCAGCGCTCAGAAAACTAATCAGGCTGTTAATTTCACATGTAACCACAGGGTCTGCTGATTTTTTTTTTCATCTTAAAACAGCAACCATTTCAGGCCCAAGAAACCAGGCCAGCTGAATTAATTGCCAGTAAACAATCTGCTGTAATTGCTTTAATTGACAAATCAAGTGCTGAGTAAAAAAAAACGAAAAACCACCAGCAGACGTTACATCATCAGCACAGCAGCCATTAAGCATGTGCACTCATCCACAGGGCAACTCTCTGAGAACTTTAGAACTCTCTGCAACACAGAGCTGTGATGTCACAAAGGGGGCACGGAAGGCCCAGCTATGATTGGTGAGTGAGACTCCGTGGTCCTCCAGGGCAGCGCTGAGGAGCCCTGCTGTACAGTATGAGATGGCGGTATGATAACGTAGCGGTATGATAATGTAGCGGTATGATAACGTAGCGGTATGATAATGTAGCGGTATGATAACGTAGCGGTATGATAATGTAGCGGTATGATAATGTAGCGGTGGTTCGGTGACGGGTTGGCGGTGCGAGACTGACCCTTGGCGGTGCGGAAGGTGAGCATGGCG
>NC_057944.1:37853640-37856140 GCF_018555375.3 Anguilla rostrata | reverse complement strand
CTAAGAGTGCTGTAATTTTATTTCCAAATGTACACAGACTGAGGGGGGGATTAAATGCGGAGAGGGCGGGCCGCTGGGGGCGCCGCCGCGGGACCGGGGTCCTGTTTTGGGCTGTTCTCGTCGTGCCACCCGCTTCACTTTACAAAGCAAACAGCCGCTGGGACGGTAACGCAACACCCAGCCCCAGCACCGCAGCCAGCTGCCAAACATTCCCCTCACTGGCCATTAAAATACCGCAGAGAATCAGACACCAGAACATCCTCTGCACTCCTCTTCTCTTCTCTTTCTCCTGCTATCCATCTCTCACTCTTTCTACACCCTCTTCCTCCTCCTCTTCTCTTTCTCCCGCTATCCATCTCTCACTCTTTCTACACCCTCCTCCTCCACCTCTTCTCTTTCTCCCGCTATCCATCTCTCACTCTTTCTACACCCTCTTCTTATTTCCCTCTGCACTCCTCTTCTCTTTCTCCTGCTATCCATCTCTCACTCTTTCTACACCCTCCTCCTCCTCCTCTTCTCTTTCTCCCGCTGTCCATCTCTCACTCTTTCTACACCCTTCTCCTTCCTCACTTACTCTTTCATCGCTAGTCAACATCTTCACTTCACATGACTTATCTACTAACTTATCAGTGTTCGCACACCTCAACTCTTTACACTACCTCCATCCAGTCCTGACATGTCTCTTCTCACGCGTAACAACTGCCTCTTTCTACACCGAAAGTCGCAGTCTCGATCCCGTAGACACTCTCCTTGTCCTCCTGAGCAGTACTTAACCCATTGCTTCAACTTAATCCAGTCGTAGTAAATGGATACAATGTAACTAATCTGTACTAAAGTTGTGTAGTCCTCTCGAGAAAAGCGTCTGCCAAATGCCTGTAATGTAATCAATCCGGTCTGATCTTTATACGTGAAGATAACCATATTTTTTTATTTTAATGTTTTTGTTAATATTCTGTAATGAATAAAACAATAAAACGGAAGTGTGAGTGGACGTACCGACAGTAACGAAGGCCTCGGCCTGCACAGAGCCCAGCTCATTGGACGCCTCACAAACGTACTTCCCAGAGTGGGCCCGGCTCGCAGCCTGGATGTAAAGTGAGCTGCTGCCCGGGCGAGACACGACGAGGTGGGGAGGGCCGGCACCGGGGGCCCTGGCTTCGGCCTGCTGGGGCTGGAGCAGGCGAGCGGGACGGGCGGCGATGGGGCCGGAGGCGTTGTACCATCGGATGAGGGGCGGGGGTCGGCCGCTGGCGTTGCAGGACAGCAAGACGCCGTCCCCCTCCTGATAGGTCCCGTTTAGAGGCGGAGTCTGGATGACTGGCAGGGAGGTCGGGCCTTGAAAATAAAAACGCACGCGCACACACACGCGCAGACGCACACATACACACACGCACACGCACACGCGCATGCACGCACGCGCACACGCACACACACACACACGCACGCACACACACAAGCACACACACACGCACACACACACGCACACACACACACGCGCACACACACACACACACACAGTAAAACAACGTTGAAGCACAACCACTTACAGTAGCTGCACTAATCAATGCAAGTTTAACAGCAGGAGTATTGTGTTAAGATTATTATCCTTAGATTATTATCACAAGGCTCCGTTCTCTGTTCCTTATATCAGCGTCTCCTAGTGAATTCCGGAGACCTCTTTTCTTTTAAGAAAACACTTTGAATCCACTGTATGAGTTCTGTGCAAATTCAGTAATTATTAACTTCATTTATACAGCCACAGCTGGGTGGTCACCAGGTGCAAGCTATAACACAATAAAGGATTTCCTGACTATTCCCAAAACATGCACTTTCTACCATTAAAACAATGGCCGTCTTTTCTGCTGATATCGGTTTCATCTCCCGCGGTTAGTAGCGCCTTTTCTGGGAAGTGAGAGAAACAAATTTTTGACTCCTCTCTCTCTCTCTCTCTCTCACTCTCCCTCTCCCTCTCCCAGCTCTCCCTCTCTCTCCCCTTCTCTCCCTCTCTCTTTCTCTCTCTCTCTCTCTCTCTCTAACGATTTTGGCGCCAGCACAGGCAGGCGCTCGGGGGGTTGGAACACGCGGAGGCTGGCGCTTTGCTAGCGCCCGTTAGCGGCAGGGCTAGCGCCTAGGGCAGGCTAGCGCCTAGCGAGGCTAGCGCGCCGTACGGAAGGGCTCCCCGATTGCAGGGCTAGCGCCGGCCAGGTAATGCCTCGCGTGTGCGCGCGCACTGAAGCGCGTGCCCGCACACCTCCGCGGTGGCCTCGCTTCCGTGCAGCTAAACCGCGCGACTGAGGCCCACGCCGTAGCGCTCTTAACACTCGACTAGGCCACACGCGCTAGACCGTTTTTCCACACCTCTCACCCGCCATTTTAACCCTTTATTTGACCTACTTGATAGCTCAAAAATTTTATCAATTAATCAATTAATTATTATTATTATTATTATTATTATTATTATTATTATTATTATTATTATTAATAATAATAATAATAATAA